>NC_034203.2:47999018-48044018 GCF_002021735.2 Oncorhynchus kisutch | reverse complement strand
GACTCACCACCATATAAACTAGAACCCTGACTCAGCACGATATAAACTAGACCCCTGACTCTACTCTTGACTCAGCACCATATAAACTAGACCCCTGACTCTACTCCTGACTCAGCACGATATAAACTAGACCCCTGACTCTACTCCTGACCCACCACCATATAAACTAGACCCCTGACCCACCACCATATAAACTAGACCCCTGACTCTAATCCTGACTCACCAACATATAAACTAGACCCCTGACTCTAATCCTGACTCAGCACCATATAAATTAGACCCCTGACTCTACTGCTGACCCACCACCATATAAACTAGACCCCTGACTCACCACCATATAAACTAGACCCCTGACCCACCACCATATAAACTAGACCCCTGACTCTACTCCTGACTCACCACCATATAAACTAGACCCCTGACTCTACTCCTGACTCACCACCATATAAACTAGACCCCTGACTCTACTCCTGACTCACCACCATATAAACTAGACCCCTGACCCACCACCATATAAAATAGACCCCTGACTCTACTCCTGACTCACCAACATATAAACTAGACCCCTGACTCTAATCCTGACTCAGCACCATATAAACTAGACCCCTGACTCTACTGCTGACCCACCACCATATAAACTAGACCCCTGACTCTACTCCTGACTCAGCACCATATAAACTAGACCCCTGACTCTACTCCTGACTCACCACCATATAAACTAGACCACTGACTCTACTCCTGACCTACCACCATATAAACTAGACCCCTGACTCTACTCCTGACCCACCACCATATAAACTAGACCCCTGACTCTACTCCTGACCTACCACCATATAAACTAGACCCCTGACTCTACTCCTGACTCACCACCATATAAACTAGACTCCTGACTCACCACCATATAAACTAGACCCCTGACCCACCACCATATAAACTAGACCCCTGACTCACCACCATATAAACTAGACCCCTGACTCACCACCATATAAACTAGACCCCTGACTCACCACCATATAAACTAGACCCCTGACCCACCACCATATAAACTAGACCCCTGACTCACCACCATATAAACTAGACCCCTAACTCACCACCATATAAACTAGACCCCTGACTCACCACCATATAAACTAGACCCCTGACCCACCACCATATAAACTAGACCCCTGACTCACCACCATATAAACTAGACCCCTGACTCACCACCATATAAACTAGACCCGACTCACCACCATATAAACTAGACCCCTGACTCACCACCATATAAACTAGACCCCTGACCCACCACCATATAAACTAGACCCCTGACCCACCACCATATAAACTAGACCCCTGACTCACCACCATATAAACTAGACCCCGGACTCACCACCATATAAACTAGACCCCTGACTCACCACCATATAAACTAGACCCCTGACTCACCACCATATAAACTAGACCCCTGACTCACCACCATATAAAATAGACCCCTGACCCACCACCATATAAACTAGACCCCTGACTCACCACCATATAAACTAGACCCCTGACTCTACTCCTGACCCACCACCATATAAACTAGACCCCTGACTCTACTCCTGACCCACCACCATATAAACTAGACCCCTGACTCACCACCATATAAACTAGACCCCTGACTCTACTCCTGATCCACCACCATATAAACTAGACCCCTGACTCTACTCCTGACCCACCACCATATAAACTAGACCCCTGACTCACCACAATATAAACTAGACCCCTGACTCACCACCATATAAACTAGACCCCAGACTCTACTCCTGATCCACCACCATATAAACTAGACCCCTGACTCACCACAATATAAACTAGACCCCTGACTCTACTCCTGATCCACCACCATATAAACTAGACCCCTGACTCACCACCATATAAACTAGACCCCTGACTCACCACAATATAAACTAGACCCCTGACTCTACTCCTGATCCACCACCATATAAACTAGACCCCTGACTCTACTCCTGATCCACCACCATATAAACTAGACCCCTGACTCACCACCATATAAACTAGACCCCTGACTCTACTCCTGATCCACCACCATATAAACTAGACCCCTGACTCTACTCCTGACCCACCACCATATAAACTAGACCCCTGACCCACCACCATATAAACTAGACCCCTGACTCTACTCCTGATCCACCACCATATAAACTAGACCCCTGACTCACCACAATATAAACTAGACCCCTGACTCACCACCATATAAACTAGACCCCTGACTCTACTCCTGATCCACCACCATATAAACTAGACCCCTGACTCACCACCATATAAACTAGACCCCTGACTCACCACCATATAAACTAGACCCCTGACTCTACTCCTGATCCACCACCATATAAACTAGACCCCTGACTCACCACCATATAAACTAGACCCCTGACTCACCACCATATAAACTAGACCCCTGACTCACCACCATATAAACTAGACCCCTGACTCTACTCCTGACCCACAACCATATAAACTAGACCCCTGACTCTACTCCTGACTCAGCACCATATAAACTAGACCCCTGACTCTACTCCTGACTCAGCACCATATAAACTAGACCCCTGACTCTACTCCTGACCTACCACCATATAAACTAGACCCCTGACTCTACTCCTGACTCAGCACCATATAAACTAGACCCCTGACTCTACTCCTGACTTAGCACCATATAAACTAGACCCCTGACTCTACTCCTGACTCACCACCATATAAACTAGACCCCTGACTCTACTCCTGACTCAGCACCATATAAACTAGACCCCTGACTCTACTCCTGACTCACCACCATATAAACTAGACCCCTGACTCTACTCCTGACTCACCACCATATAAACTAGACCCCTGACTCACCATCATATAAACTAGACCCCTGACCCAGCACCATATAAACTAGACCCCTGACTCTACTCCTGACTCAGCACCATATAAACTAGACCCCTGACTCACCATCATATAAACTAGACCCCTGACCCAGCACCATATAAACTAGACCCCTGACTCTACTCCTGACTCAGCACCATATAAACTAGACCCCTGACTCTACTCCTGACTCACCACCATATAAACTAGACCCCTGACTCACCATCATATAAACTAGACCCCTGACCCAGCACCATATAAACTAGACCCCTGACTCTACTCCTGACTCAGCACCATATAAACTAGACCCCTGACTCACCATCATATAAACTAGACCCCTGACCCAGCACCATATAAACTAGACCCCTGACTCTACTCCTGACTCAGCACCATATAAACTAGACCCCTGACTCTACTCCTGACTCACCACCATATAAACTAGACCCCTGACTCTACTCCTGACTCAGCACCATATAAACTAGACCCCTGACTCTACTCCTGACCCACCACCATATAAACTAGACCCCTGACTCTACTGATGACCCACCACCATATAAACTAGACCCCTGACTCACCACCATATAAACTAGAACCCTGACTCACCACCATATAAACTAGACCCCTGACTCTACTCCTGACTCAGCACCATATAAACTAGAACCCTGACTCTACTCCTGACTCAGCACCATATAAACTAGACCCTTGACTCTACTCCTGACTCAGCACGATATAAACTAGACCCCTGACTCTACTCCTGACCCACCACCATATAAACTAGACCCCTGACCCACCACCATATAAACTAGACCCCTGACTCTACTCCTGACTAACCAACATATAAACTAGACCCCTGACTCTAATCCTGACTCAGCACCATATAAACTAGACCCCTGACTCTACTGCTGACCCACCACCATATAAACTAGACCCCTGACCCACCACCATATAAACTAGACCCCTGACCCACCACCATATAAACTAGACCCCTGACTCTACTCCTGACTCACCACCATATAAACTAGACCCCTGACTCTACTCCTGACTCACCACCATATAAACTAGACCCCTGACTCTACTCCTGACTCACCACCATATAAACTAGACCCCTGACTCTACTCCTGACTCAGCACCATATAAACTAGACCCCTGACCCACCACCATATAAACTAGACCCCTGACTCTACTCCTGACTCACCAACATATAAACTAGACCCCTGACTCTAATCCTGACTCAGCACCATATAAACTAGACCCCTGACTCTACTGCTGACCCACCACCATATAAACTAGACCCCTGACTCACCACCATATAAACTAGACCCCTGACCCACCACCATATAAACTAGACCCCTGACTCTACTCCTGACTCACCACCATATAAACTAGACCCCTGACTCTACTCCTGACTCACCACCATATAAACTAGACCCCTGACTCACCACCATATAAACTAGACCCCTGACTCTACTCCTGACTCACCAACATATAAACTAGACCCCTGACTCTAATCCTGACTCAGCACCATATAAACTAGACCCCTGACTCTACTGCTGACCCACCACCATATAAACTAGACCCCTGACTCTACTCCTGACTCAGCACCATATAAACTAGACCCCTGACTCTACTCCTGACTCACCACCATATAAACTAGACCACTGACTCTACTCCTGACCTACCACCATATAAACTAGACCCCTGACTCTACTCCTGACCCACCACCATATAAACTAGACCCCTGACTCTACTCCTGACCTACCACCATATAAACTAGACCCCTGACTCTACTCCTGACTCACCACCATATAAACTAGACTCCTGACTCACCACCATATAAACTAGACCCCTGACCCACCACCATATAAACTAGACCCCTGACTCACCACCATATAAACTAGACCCCTGACTCACCACCATATAAACTAGACCTCTGACTCACCACCATATAAACTAGACCCCTGACCCACCACCATATAAACTAGACCCTGACCCACCACCATATAAACTAGACCCCTGACTCACCACCATATAAACTAGACCCCTGACTCACCACCATATAAACTAGACCCCTGACTCACCACCATATAAACTAGACCCCTGACTCACCACCATATAAACTAGACCCCTGACTCACCACCATATAAACTAGACCCCTGACTCACCACCATATAAACTAGACCCCTGACTCACCACCATATAAACTAGACCCCTGACTCACCACCATATAAACTAGACCCCTGACTCACCACCATATAAACTAGACCCCTGACTCTACTCCTGACCCACCACCATATAAACTAGACCCCTGACTCTACTCCTGACCCACCACCATATAAACTAGACCCCTGACTCACCACCATATAAACTAGACCCCTGACTCTACTCCTGATCCACCACCATATAAATTAGACCCCTGACTCACCACCATATAAACTAGACCCCTGACTCACCACCATATAAACTAGACCCCTGACTCACCACCATATAAACTAGACCCCTGACTCACCACCATATAAACTAGACCCCTGACTCTACTCCTGACCCACCACCATATAAACTAGACCCCTGACTCTACTCCTGACCCACCACCATATAAACTAGACCCCTGACTCACCACAATATAAACTAGACCCCTGACTCACCATCATATAAACTAGACCCCTGACTCTACTCCTGATCCACCACCATATAAACTAGACCCCTGACTCACCACAATATAAACTAGACCCCTGACTCTACTCCTGATCCACCACCATATAAACTAGACCCCTGACTCTACTCCTGATCCACCACCATATAAACTAGACCCCTGACTCTACTCCTGACCCACCACCATATAAACTAGACCCCTGACTCACCACAATATAAACTAGACCCCTGACTCACCACCATATAAACTAGACCCCTGACTCTACTCCTGATCCACCACCATATAAACTAGACCCCTGACTCACCACAATATAAACTAGACCCCTGACTCTACTCCTGATCCACCACCATATAAACTAGACCCCTGACTCACCACCATATAAACTAGACCCCTGACTCTACTCCTGATCCACCACCATATAAACTAGACCCCTGACTCACCACAATATAAACTAGACCCCTGACTCTACTCCTGATCCACCACCATATAAACTAGACCCCTGACTCACCACCATATAAACTAGACCCCTGACTCTACTCCTGACTCACCACCATATAAACTAGACCCCTGACTCACCACCATATAAACTAGACCCCTGACCCACCACCATATAAACTAGACCCTTGACTCTACTCCTGACTCACCAACATATAAACTAGACCCCTGACTCTAATCCTGACTCAGCACCATATAACTAGACCCCTGACTCTACTGCTGACCCACCACCATATAAACTAGACCCCTGACTCTACTCCTGACTCAGCACCATATAAACTAGACCCCTGACTCTACTCCTGACTCACCACCATATAAACTAGACCACTGACTCTACTCCTGACCTACCACCATATAAACTAGACCCCTGACTCTACTCCTGACCCACCACCATATAAACTAGACCCCTGACTCTACTCCTGACCTACCACCATATAAACTAGACCCCTGACTCTACTCCTGACTCACCACCATATAAACTAGACTCCTGACTCACCACCATATAAACTAGACCCCTGACCCACCACCATATAAACTAGACCCCTGACTCACCACCATATAAACTAGACCCCTGACTCACCACCATATAAACTAGACCCCTGACTCACCACCATATAAACTAGACCCCTGACCCACCACCATATAAACTAGACCCCTGACCCACCACCATATAAACTAGACCCCTGACTCACCACATATAACTAGACCCTGACTCACCACCATATAAACTAGACCCCTGACTCACCACCATATAAACTAGACCCCTGACTCACCACCATATAAACTAGACCCCTGACTCACCACCATATAAACTAGACCCCTGACTCACCACCATATAAACTAGACCCCTGACTCACCACCATATAAACTAGACCCCTGACTCACCACCATATAAACTAGACCCCTGACTCACCACCATATAAACTAGACCCCTGACTCTACTCCTGACCCACCACCATATAAACTAGACCCCTGACTCTACTCCTGACCCACCACCATATAAACTAGACCCCTGACTCACCACCATATAAACTAGACCCCTGACTCTACTCCTGATCCACCACCATATAAATTAGACCCAAGACTCACCACCATATAAACTAGACCCCTGACTCACCACCATATAAACTAGACCCCTGACTCACCACCATATAAACTAGACCCCTGACTCACCACCATATAAACTAGACCCCTGACTCTACTCCTGACCCACCACCATATAAACTAGACCCCTGACTCTACTCCTGACCCACCACCATATAAACTAGACCCCTGACTCACCACCATATAAACTAGACCCCCGACTCTACTCCTGATCCACCACCATATAAACTAGACCCTTGACTCTACTCCTGACCCACCACCATATAAACTAGACCCCTGACTCACCACAATATAAACTAGACCCCTGACTCTACTCCTGATCCACCACCATATAAACTAGACCCCCTGACTCACCACAATATAAACTAGACCCCTGACTCTACTCCTGATCCACCACCATATAAACTAGACCCCTGACTCACCACCATATAAACTAGACCCCTGACTCTACTCCTGATCCACCACCATATAAACTAGACCCCTGACTCACCACAATATAAACTAGACCCCTGACTCTACTCCTGATCCACCACCATATAAACTAGACCCCTGACTCACCACCATATAAACTAGACCCCTGACTCTACTCCTGATCCACCACCATATAAACTAGACCCCTGACTCACCACCATATAAACTAGACCCCTGACTCTACTCCTGACTCACCACCATATAAACTAGACTCCTGACTCACCACCATATAAACTAGACCCCTGACCCACCACCATATAAACTAGACCCCTGACTCACCACCATATAAACTAGACCCCTGACTCACCACCATATAAACTAGACCCCTGACTCACCACCATATAAACTAGACCCCTGACCCACCACCATATAAACTAGACCCCTGACCCACCACCATATAAACTAGACCCCTGACTCACCACCATATAAACTAGACCCCTGACTCACCACCATATAAACTAGACCCCTGACTCACCACCATATAAACTAGACCCCTGACTCACCACCATATAAACTAGACCCCTGACTCACCACCATATAAACTAGACCCCTGACTCACCACCATATAAACTAGACCCCTGACTCACCACCATATAAACTAGACCCCTGACTCACCACCATATAAACTAGACCCCTGACTCTACTCCTGACCCACCACCATATAAACTAGACCCCTGACTCTACTCCTGACCCACCACCATATAAACTAGACCCCTGACTCACCACCATATAAACTAGACCCCTGACTCTACTCCTGGTCCACCACCATATAAATTAGACCCCTGACTCACCACCATATAAACTAGACCCCTGACTCACCACCATATAAACTAGACCCCTGACTCACCACCATATAAACTAGACCCCTGACTCACCACCATATAAACTAGACCCCTGACTCTACTCCTGACCCACCACCATATAAACTAGACCCCTGACTCTACTCCTGACCCACCACCATATAAACTAGACCCCTGACTCACCACCATATAAACTAGACCCCCGACTCTACTCCTGATCCACCACCATATAAACTAGACCCTTGACTCTACTCCTGACCCACCACCATATAAACTAGACCCCTGACTCACCACAATATAAACTAGACCCCTGACTCTACTCCTGATCCACCACCATATAAACTAGACCCCTGACTCACCACAATATAAACTAGACCCCTGACTCTACTCCTGATCCACCACCATATAAACTAGACCCCTGACTCACCACCATATAAACTAGACCCCTGACTCTACTCCTGATCCACCACCATATAAACTAGACCCCTGACTCACCACAATATAAACTAGACCCCTGACTCTACTCCTGATCCACCACCATATAAACTAGACCCCTGACTCACCACCATATAAACTAGACCCCTGACTCTACTCCTGATCCACCACCATATAAACTAGACCCCTGACTCTACTCCTGACCCACCACCATATAAACTAGACCCCTGACCCACCATCATATAAACTAGACCCCTGACTCTACTCCTGATCCACCACCATATAAACTAGACCCCTGACTCTACTCCTGACCCACCACCATATAAACTAGACCCCTGACTCACCACAATATAAACTAGACCCCTGACTCTACTCCTGATCCACCACCATATAAACTAGACCCCTGACTCACCACAATATAAACTAGACCCCTGACTCTACTCCTGATCCACCACCATATAAACTAGACCCCTGACTCACCACCATATAAACTAGACCCCTGACTCTACTCCTGATCCACCACCATATAAACTAGACCCCTGACTCTACTCCTGACCCACCACCATATAAACTAGACCCCTGACCCACCATCATATAAACTAGACCCCTGACTCTACTCCTGATCCACCACCATATAAACTAGACCCCTGACTCACCACCATATAAACTAGACCCCTGACTCACCACCATATAAACTAGACCCCTGACTCTACTCCTGATCCACCACCATATAAACTAGACCCCTGACTCTACTCCTGACCCACCACCATATAAACTAGACCCCTGACTCACCACAATATAAACTAGACCCCTGACTCTACTCCTGATCCACCACCATATAAACTAGACCCCTGACTCACCACAATATAAACTAGACCCCTGACTCTACTCCTGATCCACCACCATATAAACTAGACCCCTGACTCACCACCATATAAACTAGACCCCTGACTCTACTCCTGATCCACCACCATATAAACTAGACCCCTGACTCTACTCCTGACCCACCACCATATAAACTAGACCCCTGACCCACCATCATATAAACTAGACCCCTGACTCTACTCCTGATCCACCACCATATAAACTAGACCCCTGACTCACCACCATATAAACTAGACCCCTGACTCACCACCATATAAACTAGACCCCTGACTCACCACCATATAAACTAGACCCCTGACTCACCACCATATAAACTAGACCCCTGACTCACCACCATATAAACTAGACCCCTGACTCACCACCATATAAACTAGACCCCTGACTCACCACCATATAAACTAGACCCCTGACTCACCACCATATAAACTAGACCCCTGACTCTACTCCTGACCCACCACCATATAAACTAGACCCCTGACTCTACTCCTGACCCACCACCATATAAACTAGACCCCTGACTCACCACAATATAAACTAGACCCCTGACTCACCACCATATAAACTAGACCCCTGACTCTACTCCTGATCCACCACCATATAAACTAGACCCCTGACTCACCACAATATAAACTAGACCCCTGACTCTACTCCTGATCCACCACCATATAAACTAGACCCCTGACTCTACTCCTGATCCACCACCATATAAACTAGACCCCTGACTCTACTCCTGACCCACCACCATATAAACTAGACCCCTGACTCACCACAATATAAACTAGACCCCTGACTCACCACCATATAAACTAGACCCCTGACTCTACTCCTGATCCACCACCATATAAACTAGACCCCTGACTCACCACAATATAAACTAGACCCCTGACTCTACTCCTGATCCACCACCATATAAACTAGACCCCTGACTCACCACCATATAAACTAGACCCCTGACTCTACTCCTGATCCACCACCATATAAACTAGACCCCTGACTCACCACAATATAAACTAGACCCCTGACTCTACTCCTGATCCACCACCATATAAACTAGACCCCTGACTCACCACCATATAAACTAGACCCCTGACTCTACTCCTGACCCACCACCATATAAACTAGACCCCTGACCCACCACCATATAAACTAGACCCCTGACTCTACTCCTGACTCACCACCATATAAACTAGACCCCTGACTCACCACCATATAAACTAGACCCCTGACCCACCACCATATAAACTAGACCCTTGACTCTACTCCTGACTCACCAACATATAAACTAGACCCCTGACTCTAATCCTGACTCAGCACCATATAAACTAGACCCCTGACTCTACTGCTGACCCACCACCATATAAACTAGACCCCTGACTCTACTCCTGACTCAGCACCATATAAACTAGACCCCTGACTCTACTCCTGACTCACCACCATATAAACTAGACTCCTGACTCACCACCATATAAACTAGACCCCTGACCCACCACCATATAAACTAGACCCCTGACTCACCACCATATAAACTAGACCCCTGACTCACCACCATATAAACTAGACCCCTGACTCACCACCATATAAACTAGACCCCTGACCCACCACCATATAAACTAGACCCCTGACCCACCACCATATAAACTAGACCCCTGACTCACCACCATATAAACTAGACCCCTGACTCACCACCATATAAACTAGACCCCTGACTCACCACCATATAAACTAGACCCCTGACTCACCACCATATAAACTAGACCCCTGACTCACCACCATATAAACTAGACCCCTGACTCACCACCATATAAACTAGACCCCTGACTCACCACCATATAAACTAGACCCCTGACTCACCACCATATAAACTAGACCCCTGACTCTACTCCTGACCCACCACCATATAAACTAGACCCCTGACTCTACTCCTGACCCACCACCATATAAACTAGACCCCTGACTCACCACCATATAAACTAGACCCCTGACTCTACTCCTGATCCACCACCATATAAATTAGACCCCTGACTCACCACCATATAAACTAGACCCCTGACTCACCACCATATAAACTAGACCCCTGACTCACCACCATATAAACTAGACCCCTGACTCACCACCATATAAACTAGACCCCTGACTCTACTCCTGACCCACCACCATATAAACTAGACCCCTGACTCTACTCCTGACCCACCACCATATAAACTAGACCCCTGACTCACCACCATATAAACTAGACCCCCGACTCTACTCCTGATCCACCACCATATAAACTAGACCCTTGACTCTACTCCTGACCCACCACCATATAAACTAGACCCCTGACTCACCACAATATAAACTAGACCCCTGACTCTACTCCTGATCCACCACCATATAAACTAGACCCCTGACTCACCACAATATAAACTAGACCCCTGACTCTACTCCTGATCCACCACCATATAAACTAGACCCCTGACTCACCACCATATAAACTAGACCCCTGACTCTACTCCTGATCCACCACCATATAAACTAGACCCCTGACTCACCACAATATAAACTAGACCCCTGACTCTACTCCTGATCCACCACCATATAAACTAGACCCCTGACTCACCACCATATAAACTAGACCCCTGACTCTACTCCTGATCCACCACCATATAAACTAGACCCCTGACTCACCACCATATAAACTAGACCCCTGACTCTACTCCTGACTCACCACCATATAAACTAGACTCCTGACTCACCACCATATAAACTAGACCCCTGACCCACCACCATATAAACTAGACCCCTGACTCACCACCATATAAACTAGACCCCTGACTCACCACCATATAAACTAGACCCCTGACTCACCACCATATAAACTAGACCCCTGACCCACCACCATATAAACTAGACCCCTGACCCACCACCATATAAACTAGACCCCTGACTCACCACCATATA
Source organism: Oncorhynchus kisutch (assembly GCF_002021735.2). Lineage (NCBI taxonomy): Eukaryota > Metazoa > Chordata > Actinopteri > Salmoniformes > Salmonidae > Oncorhynchus > Oncorhynchus kisutch. The sequence continues at coordinate 48,031,352 of NC_034203.2, read as the reverse complement.
AACTAGACCCCTGACTCACCACCATATAAACTAGACCCCTGACTCACCACCATATAAACTAGACCCCTGACTCACCACCATATAAACTAGACCCCTGACTCACCACCATATAAACTAGACCCCTGACTCACCACCATATAAACTAGACCCCTGACTCACCACCATATAAACTAGACCCCCTGACTCACCACCATATAAACTAGACCCCTGACTCTACTCCTGACCCACCACCATATAAACTAGACCCCTGACTCTACTCCTGACCCACCACCATATAAACTAGACCCCTGACTCACCACCATATAAACTAGACCCCTGACTCTACTCCTGATCCACCACCATATAAATTAGACCCCTGACTCACCACCATATAAACTAGACCCCTGACTCACCACCATATAAACTAGACCCCTGACTCACCACCATATAAACTAGACCCCTGACTCACCACCATATAAACTAGACCCCTGACTCTACTCCTGACCCACCACCATATAAACTAGACCCCTGACTCTACTCCTGACCCACCACCATATAAACTAGACCCCTGACTCACCACCATATAAACTAGACCCCCGACTCTACTCCTGATCCACCACCATATAAACTAGACCCTTGACTCTACTCCTGACCCACCACCATATAAACTAGACCCCTGACTCACCACAATATAAACTAGACCCCTGACTCTACTCCTGATCCACCACCATATAAACTAGACCCCTGACTCACCACAATATAAACTAGACCCCTGACTCTACTCCTGATCCACCACCATATAAACTAGACCCCTGACTCACCACCATATAAACTAGACCCCTGACTCTACTCCTGATCCACCACCATATAAACTAGACCCCTGACTCACCACAATATAAACTAGACCCCTGACTCTACTCCTGATCCACCACCATATAAACTAGACCCCTGACTCACCACCATATAAACTAGACCCCTGACTCTACTCCTGATCCACCACCATATAAACTAGACCCCTGACTCACCACCATATAAACTAGACCCCTGACTCTACTCCTGACTCACCACCATATAAACTAGACTCCTGACTCACCACCATATAAACTAGACCCCTGACCCACCACCATATAAACTAGACCCCTGACTCACCACCATATAAACTAGACCCCTGACTCACCACCATATAAACTAGACCCCTGACTCACCACCATATAAACTAGACCCCTGACCCACCACCATATAAACTAGACCCCTGACCCACCACCATATAAACTAGACCCCTGACTCACCACCATATAAACTAGACCCCTGACTCACCACCATATAAACTAGACCCCTGACTCACCACCATATAAACTAGACCCCTGACTCACCACCATATAAACTAGACCCCTGACTCACCACCATATAAACTAGACCCCTGACTCACCACCATATAAACTAGACCCCTGACTCACCACCATATAAACTAGACCCCTGACTCTACTCCTGACCCACCACCATATAAACTAGACCCCTGACTCTACTCCTGACCCACCACCATATAAACTAGACCCCCTGACTCACCACCATATAAACTAGACCCCTGACTCTACTCCTGGTCCACCACCATATAAATTAGACCCCTGACTCACCACCATATAAACTAGACCCCTGACTCACCACCATATAAACTAGACCCCTGACTCACCACCATATAAACTAGACCCCTGACTCACCACCATATAAACTAGACCCCTGACTCTACTCCTGACCCACCACCATATAAACTAGACCCCTGACTCTACTCCTGACCCACCACCATATAAACTAGACCCCTGACTCACCACCATATAAACTAGACCCCCGACTCTACTCCTGATCCACCACCATATAAACTAGACCCTTGACTCTACTCCTGACCCACCACCATATAAACTAGACCCCTGACTCACCACAATATAAACTAGACCCCTGACTCTACTCCTGATCCACCACCATATAAACTAGACCCCTGACTCACCACAATATAAACTAGACCCCTGACTCTACTCCTGATCCACCACCATATAAACTAGACCCCTGACTCTACTCCTGACCCACCACCATATAAACTAGACCCCTGACCCACCATCATATAAACTAGACCCCTGACTCTACTCCTGATCCACCACCATATAAACTAGACCCCTGACTCTACTCCTGACCCACCACCATATAAACTAGACCCCTGACTCACCACAATATAAACTAGACCCCTGACTCTACTCCTGATCCACCACCATATAAACTAGACCCCTGACTCACCACAATATAAACTAGACCCCTGACTCTACTCCTGATCCACCACCATATAAACTAGACCCCTGACTCACCACCATATAAACTAGACCCCTGACTCTACTCCTGATCCACCACCATATAAACTAGACCCCTGACTCTACTCCTGACCCACCACCATATAAACTAGACCCCTGACCCACCATCATATAAACTAGACCCCTGACTCTACTCCTGATCCACCACCATATAAACTAGACCCCTGACTCACCACCATATAAACTAGACCCCTGACTCACCACCATATAAACTAGACCCCTGACTCTACTCCTGATCCACCACCATATAAACTAGACCCCTGACTCTACTCCTGACCCACCACCATATAAACTAGACCCCTGACTCACCACAATATAAACTAGACCCCTGACTCTACTCCTGATCCACCACCATATAAACTAGACCCCTGACTCACCACAATATAAACTAGACCCCTGACTCTACTCCTGATCCACCACCATATAAACTAGACCCCTGACTCACCACCATATAAACTAGACCCCTGACTCTACTCCTGATCCACCACCATATAAACTAGACCCCTGACTCTACTCCTGACCCACCACCATATAAACTAGACCCCTGACCCACCATCATATAAACTAGACCCCTGACTCTACTCCTGATCCACCACCATATAAACTAGACCCCTGACTCACCACCATATAAACTAGACCCCTGACTCACCACCATATAAACTAGACCCCTGACTCACCACCATATAAACTAGACCCCTGACTCACCACCATATAAACTAGACCCCTGACTCTACTCCTGACCCACCACCATATAAACTAGACCCCTGACTCTACTCCTGACCCACCACCATATAAACTAGACCCCTGACTCACCACCATATAAACTAGACCCCTGACTCTACTCCTGATCCACCACCATATAAATTAGACCCCTGACTCACCACCATATAAACTAGACCCCTGACTCACCACCATATAAACTAGACCCCTGACTCACCACCATATAAACTAGACCCCTGACTCTACTCCTGACCCACCACCATATAAACTAGACCCCTGACTCTACTCCTGACCCACCACCATATAAACTAGACCCCTGACTCACCACCATATAAACTAGACCCCCGACTCTACTCCTGATCCACCACCATATAAACTAGACCCTTGACTCTACTCCTGACCCACCACCATATAAACTAGACCCCTGACTCACCACAATATAAACTAGACCCCTGACTCTACTTCCTGATCCACCACCATATAAACTAGACCCCTGACTCACCACAATATAAACTAGACCCCTGACTCTACTCCTGATCCACCACCATATAAACTAGACCCCTGACTCACCACCATATAAACTAGACCCCTGACTCTACTCCTGATCCACCACCATATAAACTAGACCCCTGACTCACCACAATATAAACTAGACCCCTGACTCTACTCCTGATCCACCACCATATAAACTAGACCCTGACTCACCACCATATAAACTAGACCCCTGACTCTACTCCTGATCCACCACCATATAAACTAGACCCCTGACTCACCACCATATAAACTAGACCCCTGACTCTACTCCTGACTCACCACCATATAAACTAGACTCCTGACTCACCACCATATAAACTAGACCCCTGACCCACCACCATATAAACTAGACCCCTGACTCACCACCATATAAACTAGACCCCTGACTCACCACCATATAAACTAGACCCCTGACTCACCACCATATAAACTAGACCCCTGACCCACCACCATATAAACTAGACCCCTGACCCACCACCATATAAACTAGACCCCTGACTCACCACCATATAAACTAGACCCCTGACTCACCACCATATAACTAGACCCCTGACTCACCACCATATAAACTAGACCCCTGACTCACCACCATATAAACTAGACCCCTGACTCACCACCATATAAACTAGACCCCTGACTCACCACCATATAAACTAGACCCCTGACTCACCACCATATAAACTAGACCCCTGACTCTACTCCTGACCCACCACCATATAAACTAGACCCCTGACTCTACTCCTGACCCACCACCATATAAACTAGACCCCTGACTCACCACCATATAAACTAGACCCCTGACTCTACTCCTGGTCCACCACCATATAAATTAGACCCCTGACTCACCACCATATAAACTAGACCCCTGACTCACCACCATATAAACTAGACCCCTGACTCACCACCATATAAACTAGACCCCTGACTCACCACCATATAAACTAGACCCCTGACTCTACTCCTGACCCACCACCATATAAACTAGACCCCTGACTCTACTCCTGACCCACCACCATATAAACTAGACCCCTGACTCACCACCATATAAACTAGACCCCCGACTCTACTCCTGATCCACCACCATATAAACTAGACCCTTGACTCTACTCCTGACCCACCACCATATAAACTAGACCCCTGACTCACCACAATATAAACTAGACCCCTGACTCTACTCCTGATCCACCACCATATAAACTAGACCCCTGACTCACCACAATATAAACTAGACCCCTGACTCTACTCCTGATCCACCACCATATAAACTAGACCCCTGACTCACCACCATATAAACTAGACCCCTGACTCTACTCCTGATCCACCACCATATAAACTAGACCCCTGACTCACCACAATATAAACTAGACCCCTGACTCTACTCCTGATCCACCACCATATAAACTAGACCCCTGACTCACCACCATATAAACTAGACCCCTGACTCTACTCCTGATCCACCACCATATAAACTAGACCCCTGACTCTACTCCTGACCCACCACCATATAAACTAGACCCCTGACCCACCATCATATAAACTAGACCCCTGACTCTACTCCTGATCCACCACCATATAAACTAGACCCCTGACTCTACTCCTGACCCACCACCATATAAACTAGACCCCTGACTCACCACAATATAAACTAGACCCCTGACTCTACTCCTGATCCACCACCATATAAACTAGACCCCTGACTCACCACAATATAAACTAGACCCCTGACTCTACTCCTGATCCACCACCATATAAACTAGACCCCTGACTCACCACCATATAAACTAGACCCCTGACTCTACTCCTGATCCACCACCATATAAACTAGACCCCTGACTCTACTCCTGACCCACCACCATATAAACTAGACCCCTGACCCACCATCATATAAACTAGACCCCTGACTCTACTCCTGATCCACCACCATATAAACTAGACCCCTGACTCACCACCATATAAACTAGACCCCTGACTCACCACCATATAAACTAGACCCCTGACTCTACTCCTGATCCACCACCATATAAACTAGACCCCTGACTCTACTCCTGACCCACCACCATATAAACTAGACCCCTGACTCACCACAATATAAACTAGACCCCTGACTCTACTCCTGATCCACCACCATATAAACTAGACCCCTGACTCACCACAATATAAACTAGACCCCTGACTCTACTCCTGATCCACCACCATATAAACTAGACCCCTGACTCACCACCATATAAACTAGACCCCTGACTCTACTCCTGATCCACCACCATATAAACTAGACCCCTGACTCTACTCCTGACCCACCACCATATAAACTAGACCCCTGACCCACCATCATATAAACTAGACCCCTGACTCTACTCCTGATCCACCACCATATAAACTAGACCCCTGACTCACCACCATATAAACTAGACCCCTGACTCACCACCATATAAACTAGACCCCTGACTCTACTCCTGATCCACCACCATATAAACTAGACCCCTGACTCACCACCATATAAACTAGACCCCTGACTCTACTCCTGACTCACCACCATATAAACTAGACCCCTGACTCACCACCATATAAACTAGACCCCTGACTCACCACCATATAAACTAGACCCCTGACTCACCACCATATAAACTAGACCCCTGACTCTACTCCTGATCCACCACCATATACACTCTCCCCTCCTCTCCTTTCCCTTGCTCTTACCCTCTTCCTCACTTATTCCTCTCTTTCTCTCACTCCCTCTCTTACCATATCGTTCTTGTTCTCCAGGAAGATGCTGAGTTTCTTGAGGAAGGACACCACCAGCACCAGTAGTTCCTCGTTCTCCCGGTCCAGGGTCTTCACCAGCATGTGGACGATGTTCTTGTTTCTCATCTTCAGCTCTGTCCTGGTGTCCTCAGCCAGGTTCAACAACAGGTACAGAGCAACTAGAGGAGAGGAGGACAGAGATGCTAAATGGCCACTCAGCTACACAGGGAAGGAGGACTGAGATGCTAAATGGCCACTCAGCTACACAGGGAAGGAGGACAGAGATGCTAAATGGCCACTCAGCTACACAGGGAAGGAGGACAGAGATGCTAAATGGCCACTCAGCTACACAGGGAAGGAGGACAGAGATGCTAAATGCCCACTCAGCTACACAGGGAAGGAGGACTGAGATGCTAAATGGCCACTCAGCTACACAGGGAAGGAGGACTGAGATGCTAAATGCCCACTCAGCTACACAGGGAAGGAGGACTGAGATGCTAAATGGCCACTCAGCTACACAGGGAAGGAGGACTGAGGTGCTAAATGCCCACTCAGCTACACAGGGAAGGAGGACTGAGGTGCTAAATGCCCACTCAGCTACACAGGGGAAGAGGACTGAGGTGCTAAATGCCCACTCAGCTACACAGGGGAGGAGGACTGAGGTGCTAAATGCCCACTCAGCTACACAGGGGAAGAGGACTGAGGTGCTAAATGCCCACTCAGCTACACAGGGGAGGAGGACTGAGATGCTAAATGCCCACTCAGCTACACAGGGGAGGAGGACTGAGATGCTAAATGGCCACTCAGCTACACAGGGGAGGAGGACTGAGGTGCTAAATGCCCACTCAGCTACACAGGGGAAGAGGACTGAGGTGCTAAATGCCCACTCAGCTACACAGGGGAGGAGGACTGAGATGCTAAATGCCCACTCAGCTACACAGGGGAGGAGGACTGAGATGCTAAATGCCCACTCAGCTACACAGTGGAGGACAGATATGCTAAATGCCCACTAGGCTACACAGGGGAGGAGGACAGAGATGCTAAATGCCCATTCAGCTACACAGGGAAGGAGGACAGAGATTCTAAATGCCCACTCAGCTACACAGGGTAGGATGACAGATGATAAATGCCCATTCAGCTACACAGGGAAGGAGGACAGAGATGCTAAATGCCCACTCAGCTACACAGTGGAGGACAGATATGCTAAATGCCACTCAGCTACACAGGGGAGGACGACAGAGATGCTAAATGCCCACTCAGGGAAGGAGGACAGAGATGCTAAATGCCCACTCAGCTACACAGGGAAGGAGGACAGAGATGCTAAATGCCCACTCAGGGAAGGAGGACAGAGATGCTAAATGCCCACTCAGGGAAGGAGGACTGAGATGCTAAATGCCCACTCAGCTACACAGGGGAGGATGACAGATGATAAATGCCCATTCACCTACACAGGGAAGGAGGACAGAGATGCTAAATGCCCACTCAGCTACACAGTGGAGGACAGATATGCTAAATGCCACTCAGCTACACAGGGGAGGACGACAGAGATGCTAAATGCCCACTCAGGGAAGGAGGACAGAGATGCTAAATGCCCACTCAGCTACACAGGGGAGGATGACAGATGATAAATGCCCATTCACCTACACAGGGAAGGAGGACAGAGATGCTAAATGCCCACTCAGCTACACAGTGGAGGACAGATATGCTAAATGCCACTCAGCTACACAGGGGAGGACGACAGAGATGCTAAATGCCCACTCAGGGAAGGAGGACTGAGATGCTAAATGCCCACTCAGGGAAGGAGGACAGAGATGCTAAATGCCCACTCAGCTACACAGGGAAGGAGGACAGAGATGCATTCCATTTCAAATCCATTACATTTTACAGAGCTATCCAGAGCTCTGTACATTAGGAGTTAGGGGTTATACTGTGGGATTAGGGATTATACTGTGGGGTTAGGGGTTATACTGTGGGGTTAGGGGTTATACTGTGGGGTTAGGGGTATTACTGTGGGGTTAGGGGTTATACTGTGGGGTTAGGGGTTATACTGTGGGGTTAGGGGTTATACTGTGGGGTTAGGGGTTATACTGTGGGGTTAGGGGTTATACTGTGGGGTTAGACTGTGGAGTTAGGGGTTATACTGTGGGGTTAGACTGTGGGGTTAGACTGTGGGGTTAGGGGTTATACTGTGGGGTTAGGGGTTAGACTGTGGGGTTAGGGGTTAGACTGTGGGGTTAGGGGTTAGACTGTGGGGTTAGGGGTTAGACTGTGGGGTTAGGGGTTAGACTGTGGGGTTAGGGGTTAGACTGTGGGGTTAGGGGTTAGACTGGGGTTAGGGGTTAGACTGTGGGGTTAGGGGTTAGACTGGGGTTAGGAGTTATATTGTGGGGTTAGGGGTTATACTGGGGTTAGGGGTTATACTGTGGGGTTAGGGGTTAGACTGTGGCATTAGGGGTTAGACTGTGGGGTTAGGGGTTAGACTGGGGTTAGGAGTTATATTGTGGGGTTAGGGGTTAGACTGTGGGGTTAGGGGTTAGACTGTGGGGTTAGGGGTTAGACTGGGGTTAAGAGTTATATTGTGGGGTTAGGGGTTAGACTGGGTTAGGAGTTAGACTGTGGGGTTAGGGGTTAGACTGGGGTTAGGAGTTATATTGTGGGATTAGGGGTTATACTGTGGGGTTAGGGGTTAGACTGTGGCGTTAGGGGTTAGACTGTGGGGTTAGGGGTTAGACTGGGGTTGGGGGTTATACTGGGGTTAGGGGTTAGACTGTGGGGTTATACTGTGGGGTTAGGGATTATACTGTGGGGTTAGACTGTGGGGTTAGGGGTTATACTGTGGGGTTAGGAGTTAGACTGTGGGTTTAAGGGTTATACTGGGGTTAGGGGTTATACTGTGGGGTTATACTGTGGGGTTAGGGGTTAGACTGTGGGGTTAGGGGTTAGACTGTGGGGTTAGGGGTTAGACTGTGGGGTTAGGGGTTAGACTGTGGGGTTAGGGGTTAGACTGTGGCGTTAGGGGTTAGACTATGGGGTTAGGGGTTAGACTGTGGGGTTAGGGGTTAGACTGTGGGGTTAGGGGTTAGACTGTGGGGTTAGGGGTTATACTGTGGGGTTAGGGGTTAGACTGTGGGGTTAGGGGTTAGACTGTGGGGTTAGGGGTTAGACTGGGGTTAGGGGTTAGACTGTGGGGTTAGGGGTTAGACTGGGGTTAGGAGTTATATTGTGGGGTTAGGGGTTATACTGGGGTTAGGGGTTATACTGTGGGGTTAGGGGTTAGACTGTGGCATTAGGGGTTAGACTGTGGGGTTAGGGGTTAGACTGGGGTTAGGAGTTATATTGTGGGGTTAGGGGTTAGACTGTGGGGTTAGGGGTTAGACTGTGGGGTTAGGGGTTAGACTGGGGTTAAGAGTTATATTGTGGGGTTAGGGGTTAGACTGGGGTTAGGAGTTAGACTGTGGGTTAGGGGTTAGACTGGGGTTAGGAGTTATATTGTGGGATTAGGGGTTATACTGTGGGGTTAGGGGTTAGACTGTGGCGTTAGGGGTTAGACTGTGGGGTTAGGGGTTAGACTGGGGTTGGGGGTTATACTGGGGTTAGGGGTTAGACTGTGGGGTTATGCTGTGGGGTTAGGGATTATACTGTGGGGTTAGACTGTGGGGTTAGGGGTTATACTGTGGGGTTAGGAGTTAGACTGTGGGTTTAAGGGTTATACTGGGGTTAGGGGTTATACTGTGGGGTTATACTGTGGGGTTAGGGGTTAGACTGTGGGGTTAGGGGTTAGACTGTGGGGTTAGGGGTTAGACTGTGGGGTTAGGGGTTAGACTGTGGGGTTAGGGGTTAGACTGTGGCGTTAGGGGTTAGACTATGGGGTTAGGGGTTAGACTGTGGGGTTAGGGGTTAGACTGTGGGGTTAGGGGTTAGACTGTGGGGTTAGGGGTTAGACTGTGGGGTTAGGGGTTAGACTGTGGGGTTAGGGGTTAGACTGGGGTTAGGGGTTATACTGTGGGGTTATACTGTGGGGTTAGGGGTTAGACTGTGGGGTTAGGGGTTAGACTGTGGGGTTAGGGGTTAGACTGTGGGGTTAGGGGTTAGACTGTGGGGTTAGGGGTTAGACTGTGGGGTTAGGGGTTAGACTGTGGGGTTAGGGGTTAGACTGGGTTTAGGGATTATACTGGGGTTAGGGGTTATACTGTGGGGTTATACTGTGGGGTTAGGGGTTAGACTGTGGGGTTAGGGGTTAGACTGTGGGGTTAGGGGTTAGACTGTGGGGTTAGGGGTTAGACTGTGGGGTTAGGGGTTAGACTGTGGGGTTATACTGTGGGGTTAGGGGTTATACTGTGGGGTTAGACTGTGGGGTTAGGGGTTAGACTGTGGGGTTAGGGGTTATACTGTGGGGTTAGGGGTTAGACTGGGTTTAGGGATTATACTGGGGTTAGGGGTTAGACTGTGGGGTTAGGGGTTAGACTGTGGGGTTAAGGGTTATACTGTGGGGTTAGGGGTTATACTGTGGGGTTAGGGGTTATACTGTGGGGTTAGGGGTTAGACTGTGGGGTTAGGGGTTAGACTGGGTTTAGGGATTATCCTGGGGTTAGGGGTTATCCTGGGGTTAGGGGTTATACTGTGGGGTTAGGGGTTAGACTGTGGGGTTAAGGGTTATACTGGTACCTCTCAGCAGCTGCTCCTGTTTCACCAGTAGTCCCTGGTACTTCTTAAAGGCCTTCTCATGTTCCTTCCTCAAGGCCTGGTTGTCAGGGTCGTCTTCACGTAGTTACAGTCAAGGAAGGGTTCTGATTGACAGACTGACCGCAACAGAAACGGGGGTACATGGGGAACTGACACACCATTGGATCAGCATCCATTCATTTCCCACAGCAGACGTTCTCATCACATAGAAAACATTTGTTGTAGGGAATGGATGGGTTCATCGCTTAGAAAACCTGTGCAGGGGTGTTCAATGTCAGTACTAAACACTTCTGGTTCTCATCCTCTCCTAATCAGGGACAGATTCAGACCTGGGACACCAGGTGAGTGGAATTAACTACCAGGTAGAAACAAAAAGCAGAGAACTGACACTGAACAGCCCTGCAGAGGATATAAATCTTCTAACCCTAACCCAGACCATAAACCCTAACCCAGACCATAAACCTGAGTGGGTTGATTCACTGTTGTGGTCATCCTGTCTGGGTTGGCCCCCCCCCCCCCCCCTTGGGTTGTGCCGTGGCGGAGATCTTTGTGGGCTATACTCAGCCTTGTCTCAGGATGGTAAGTTGGTGGTTGAAGATATCCCTCTAGTGGTGTGGGGGCTGTGCTTTGGCAAAGTGGGTGGGGTTATATCCTTCCTGTTTGGCCCTGTCCGGGGGTGTCCTCGGATGGGGCCACAGTGTCTCCTGACCCCTCCTGTCTCAGCCTCCAGTATTTATGCTGCAGTAGTTTATGTGTCGGGGGGCTGGGGTCAGTTTGTTATATCTGGAGTACTTCTCCTGTCCTATTCGGTGTCCTGTGTGAATCTAAGTGTGCGTTCTCTAATTCTCTCCTTCTCTCTTTCTTTCTCTCTCTCGGAGGACCTGAGCCCTAGGACCATGCCCCAGGACTACCTGACATGATGACTCCTTGCTGTCCCCAGTCCACCTGGCCATGCTGCTGTTCCAGTTTCAACTGACCTGAGCCCTAGGACCATGCCCCAGGACTACCTGACATGATGACTCCTTGCTGTCCCCAGTCTACCTGGCCATGCTGCTGCTCCAGTTTCAACTTCCACCTGACTGTGCTGCTGCTCTAGTTTCAACTGTTCTGCCTTATTATTATTCGACCATGCTGGTCATTTATGAACATTGAACATCTTGACCATGTTCTGTTATAATCTCCACCCGGCACAGCCAGAAGAGGACTGGCCACCCCACATAGCCTGGTTCCTCTCTAGGTTTCTTCCTAGGTATTGGCCTTTCTAGGGAGTTTTTCCTAGCCACCGTGCTTCTCCACCTGCATTGCTTGCTGTTTGGGGTTTTAGGCTGGGTTTCTGTACAGCACTTTGAGATATCAGCTGATGTACGAAGGGCTATATAAATAAATTTGATTTGATTTGATTTGATTTGATAAACCCTAACCCAGACCATAAACCCTAACCCAGACCATAAACCCAGACCATAAACCCTAACCTAGACCATAAACCCTAACCCAGACCATAAACCCTAACCCAGACCATAAACCCTAACCCAGACCATAAACCCTAACCCAGACCATAAACCCTAACCCAGACCATAAACCCTAACCCAGACCATAAACCCTAACCCAGACCATAAACCCTAACCCAGACCATAAACCCTAACCCAGACCATAAACCCTAACCCAGACCATAAACCCTAACCCAGACACTAACCCAGACCATAAACCCTAACCCAGACCATAATCCCTAACCCAGAACATAAATCCTAATCCAGACCGAGACCATAAACCCTAACTCAGACCCAGACCACAAACCCTAACTCAGACCATAATTCCTAATCCAGACCCGAACTCAGACCAAGACCATAAACTCTAACTCAGACCGAGACCATAAACCCTAACCCAGACCATAAACCCTAATCCAGACCCAGGCCATAGACCCAGACCATAAACCCTAACCCGGAAAATAAACCCTAACCCAGACCCTAACCCAGAACCAGACACTAACCCTAACCCAGACCCTAATCCTAATCCAGAACCTAACCCAGACCCAGACACTAACCTAGACCCTAACCCAGACCATAAACCCTAACCCAGACCATTAACCCTAACCCAGACCCTAACCTTAACCCAGACCATTAACCCTAACCCAGACCATAAACCCAGACCCAGACCATAAACCCTAACCCAGACCCAAACCCAGACACTAACCCTAACCCAGAACCTAACCCAGACCCAGCCACTAACTCAGACCCTAATCCTAACCCAGACCCTAACCCAGAACCTAACCCAGACTCTAATCCTAACCCAGAACCTAACGCTAACCCAACCCAGACACTAACCCTAACCCAGAACCTAACCCAGAACCTAACCCAGACCCAGACCATTAACCCTAACCCAGATATGAACCCTAACCCAGAACCTAACCCAGACCCTAATCCTAACCCAGAACCTAACCCTAACTCAGACACTAACCCAGACCATAAACCCTAACCCAGACACTAACCCAGACACTAACCCAGACACTAACCCAGACACTAACCCTGACCCTAACCCAGACCATAAACCCTAACCCAGACCCTAACCGAGACCATAAACCCTAACCCAGACCCTAACCCAGACACTAACCCAGACCATAAACCCTAACCCAGACCCTAACCCAGACACTAACCCAGACCCTAACCCAGACCCTAACCCAGACACTAACCCAGACCATAAACCCTAACTCAGACCAAGGCCATAAACCCTAACTCAGACCGAGACCATAAACCCTAACTCAGACCGAGACCATAAACCCTAACTCAGACCGAGACCATAAACCCTAACTCAGACCGAGACCATAAACCCTAACTCAGACCGAGACCATAAACCCTAACTCAGACCGAGACCATAAACCCTAACTCAGACCGAGACCATAAACCCTAACCCAGACCATAAACCCTAATCCAGACCCAGGCCATAGACCCAGACCATGAACCCTAACCCGGAAAATAAACCCTAACCCAGACCCAGCCACTAACTCAGACCCTAATCCTAACCCAGACCCTAACCCAGAACCTAACCCAGACTCTAATCCTAACCCAGAACCTAACGCTAACCCAACCCAGACACTAACCCTAACCCAGAACCTAACCCAGAACCTAACCCAGACCCAGATCATTAACCCTAACCCAGACATTAACCCTAACCCAGAACCTAACCCAGACCCTAATCCTAACCCAGACACTAACCCTGACCCAGACCATAAACCCTAACCCAGACACTAACCCAGACCATAAACCCTAACCCAGACACTAACCCAGACCCTAACCCAGACACTAACCCAGACACTAACCCTGACCCTAACCCAGACCATAAACCCTAACCCAGACACTAACCGAGACCATAAACCCTAACCCAGACCCTAACCCAGACCCTAACCCAGACACTAACCCAGACTCTAACCCAGACCATAAACCCTAACCCAGACCCTTACCCAGACACTAACCCAGACCCTAAACCTAGACACTAACCCAGACACTAACCCAGACACTAACCCAGACACTAACCCAGACCCTAACCCAGACCCTAAACCTAGACACTAACCCAGACACTAACCCAGACCCAGAGCCTGAAGTGAAGGATATATGTCCTGGTCTTCTTCTGCAGTTCGTCCTGCCAGAGGTCGTATCTCTTCAGTTCGTGTTCCATGACATTCATACACAGAGCCCCGATTTTATAGTGGGTCACCAGCCCATGGAACTGGGAGAAACTACATGGAGATAGAAGGTTTAGGGTTAGGATTAATACTGATATACTATAGCGTTAGGATTAATACTGATATACTATGGGGTTAGGATTAATACTGATATACTATAGGGTTAGGATTAATACTGATATACTATAGGGTTAGAGGATTAATACTGATATACTAGACTAAATATACTATAGTTAGAGGATTAATACTGATATACTATAGGGTTAGGATTAATACTGATATACTAGACTAAATATACTATAGGGTTAGAGGATTAATACTGATATACTAGACTAAATATACTATAGTTAGAGGATTAATACTGATATACTATAGAGTTAGGATTAATACTGATATACTATAGGGTTAGGATTAATACTGATATACTAGACTAAATATACTATAGGGTTAGAGGATTAATACTGATATACTCAAGGGTTAGAGGATTAATAATGATATACTATAGGGTTAGGATTAATACTGATATACTAGACTAAATATACTATAGGGTTAGAGGATTAATACTGATATACTAGACTAAATATACTATAGAGTTAGAGGATTAATACTGATATACTAGACTAAATATACTATAGAGTTAGAGGATTAATACTGATATACTATAGGGTTAGGATTAATACTGATATACTAGACTAAATATACTATAGGGTTAGAGGATTAATACTGATATACTAGACTAAATATACTATAGGGTTAGAGGATTAATACTGATATACTATAGGGTTAGGATTAATACTGATATACTAGACTAAATATACTATAGGGTTAAGATTAATACTGATATACTAGACTAAATATACTATAGGGTTAGAGGATTAATACTGATATACTATAGGGTTAGGATTAATACTGATATACTAGACTAAATATACTATAGGGTTAGAGGATTAATACTGATATACTATAGGGTTAGGATTAATACTGATATACTATAGGGTTAGGATTAATACTGATATGCTAGACTAAATATACTATAGAGTTAGAGGATTAATACTGATATACTAGACTAAATATACTATAGGGTTAGAGGATTAATACTGATATACTATAGGGTTAGGATTAATACTGATATACTATAGGGTTAGGATTAATACTGATATACTATAGGGTTAGGATTAATACTGATATACTAGACTAAATATACTATAGGGTTAGAGGATTAATACTGATATACTATAGGGTTAGGATTAATACTGATATACTATAGGGTTAGGATTAATACTGATATACTATAGAGTTAGGATTAATACTGATATACTATAATGTTAGGATTAATACTGATATACTATAGGGTTAGGATTAATACTGATATACTATAGGGTTAGGATTAATACTGATATACTAGACTAAATATACTATAGAGTTAGGATTAATACTGATATACTATAGAGTTAGAGGATTAATACTGATATACTATAGAGTTAGAGTATTAATACTGATATACTATAGGGTTAGGATTAATACTGATATACTATAGGGTTAGGATTAATACTGATATAGTATAGAGTTAGGATTAATACTGATATACTATAGGGTTAGGATTAATACTGATATACTATAGAGTTAGGATTAATACTGATATACTAGACTAAATATACTATAGGGTTAGAGGATTAATACTGATATACTATAGAGTTAGAGGATTAATACTGATATACTATAGAGTTAGAGTATTAATACTGATATACTAGACTAAATATACTATAGAGTTAGAGGATTAATACTGGTATACTAGACTAAATATACTACAGGGTTAGAGGATTAATACTGATATACTATAGGGTTAGAGGATTAATACTGATATACTATAGAGTTAGGATTAATACTGATATACTAAAGGGTTAGGATTAATACTGATATACTATAGGGTTAGGATTAATACTGATATACTAGAGAGTTAGGATTAATACTGATATACTATAGGGTTAGGATTAATACTGATATACTATAGGGTTAGGATTAATACTGATATACTATAGAGTTAGGATTAATACTGATATACTAGACTAAATATACTATAGGGTTAGAGGATTAATACTGATATACTATAGGGTTAGGATTAATACTGATATACTATAGGGTTAGAGGATTAATACAGATATACTATAGGGTTAGAGGATTAATACTGATATACTAGACTAAATATACTATAGAGTTAGGATTAATACTGATATACTATAGGGTTAGGATTAATACTGATATACTATAGAGTTAGGATTAATACTGATATACTAGACTAAATATACTATAGAGTTAGAGGATTAATACTGATATACTAGACTAAATATACTATAGAGTTAGAGGATTAATACTGATATACTATAGAGTTAGGATTAATACTGATATACTATAGGGTTAGAGGATTAATACAGATATACTATAGGGTTAGAGGATTAATACTGATATACTAGACTAAATATACTATAGAGTTAGGATTAATACTGATATACTAGACTAAATATACTATAGAGTTAGAGGATTAATACTGATATACTATAGGGTTAGAGGATTAATACTGATATACTAGACTAAATATACTATAGAGTTAGGATTAATACTGATATACTAGACTAAATATACTATAGGGTTAGAGGATTAATACTGATATACTAGACTAAATATACTATAGGGTTAGAGGATTAATACTGATATACTAGACTAAATATACTATAGGGTTAGAGGATTAATACTGATATACTATAGGGTTAGGGTTAATACTGATATACTATAGGGTTAGAGGATTAATACTGATATACTAGACTAAATATACTATAGAGTTAGAGGATTAATACTGGTATACTAGACTAAATATACTATAGAGTTAGGATTAATACTGATATACTAGACTAAATATACTATAGGGTTAGAGGATTAATACTGATATACTATAGTTAGGATTAATACTGATATACTAGACTAAATATACTATAGGGTTAGGATTAATACTGATATACTAGACTAAATATACTATAGGGTTAGAGGATTAATACTGATATACTATAGAGTTAGGATTAATACTGATATACTAGACTAAATATACTATAGGGTTAGAGGATTAATACTGATATACTATAGAGTTAGAGGATTAATACTGATATACTATAGAGTTAGAGTATTAATACTGATATACTAGACTAAATATACTATAGAGTTAGAGGATTAATACTGGTATACTAGACTAAATATACTATAGGGTTAGAGGATTAATACTGATATACTAGACTAAATATACTATAGGGTTAGAGGATTAATACTGATATACTATAGAGTTAGGATTAATACTGATATACTATAGGGTTAGGATTAATACTGATATACTATAGGGTTAGGATTAATACTGATATACTAGAGAGTTAGGATTAATACTGATATACTATAGGGTTAGGATTAATACTGATATACTATAGAGTTAGGATTAATACTGATATACTATAGAGTTAGGATTAATACTGATATACTAGACTAAATATACTATAGAGTTAGGATTAATACTGATATACTATAGGGTTAGAGGATTAATACTGATATACTATAGGGTTAGGATTAATACTGATATACTATAGAGTTAGGATTAATACTGATATACTATAGGGTTAGGATTAATACTGATATACTATAGAGTTAGGATTAATACTGATATACTATAGGGTTAGGATTAATACTGATATACTAGACTAAATATACTATAGAGTTAGAGGATTAATACTGATATACTATAGGGTTAGGATTAATACTGATATACTAGACTAAATATACTATAGGGTTAGAGGATTAATACTGATATACTATAGAGTTAGGATTAATACTGATATACTATAGGGTTAGAGGATTAATACTGGTATACTAGACTAAATATACTATAGAGTTAGAGGATTAATACTGATATACTAGACTAAATATACTATAGAGTTAGAGGATTAATACTGGTATACTAGACTAAATATACTATAGGGTTAGGATTAATACTGATATACTATAGGGTTAGAGGATTAATACTGATATACTAGACTAAATATACTATAGAGTTAGGATTAATACTGATATACTATAGAGTTAGAGGATTAATACTGATATACTATAGAGTTAGGATTAATACTGATATACTATAGGGTTAGAGGATTAATACTGATATACTAGACTAAATATACTATAGGGTTAGGATTAATACTGATATACTATAGGGTTAGAGGATTAATACTGATATACTAGACTAAATATACTATAGAGTTAGGATTAATACTGATATACTATAGAGTTAGAGGATTAATACTGATATACTATAGGGTTAGGATTAATACTGATATACTAGACTAAATATACTATAGGGTTAGAGGATTAATACTGATATACTATAGAGTTAGAGGATTAATACTGATATACTATAGGGTTAGGATTAATACTGATATACTAGACTAAATATACTATAGGGTTAGAGGATTAATACTGATATACTAGACTAAATATACTATAGGGTTAGAGGATTAATATGATATACTATAGAGTTAGGATTAATACTGATATACTAGACTAAATATACTATAGGGTTAGAGGATTAATACTGATATACTATAGAGTTAGGATTAATACTGATATAGTATAGAGTTAGGATTAATACTGATATACTATAGGGTTAGGATTAATACTGATATACTATAGGGTTAAGATTAATACTGATATACTAGACTAAATATACTATAGGGTTAGAGGATTAATACTGATATACTATAGAGTTAGGATTAATACTGATATAGTATAGAGTTAGGATTAATACTGATATACTATAGGGTTAGGATTAATACTGATATACTATAGGGTTAAGATTAATACTGATATACTAGACTAAATATACTATAGGGTTAGAGGATTAATACTGATATACTATAGAGTTAGGGTTAATACTGATATACTAGACTAAATATACTATAGGGTTAGAGGATTAATACTGATATACTATAGGGTTAGGATTAATACTGATATACTATAGGGTTAGAGGATTAATACTGATATACTAGACTAAATATACTATAGAGTTAGAGGATTAATACTGATATACTATAGGGTTAGGGTTAATACTGATATACTATAGAGTTAGAGGATTAATACTGATATACTATAGAGTTAGAGTATTAATACTGATATACTAGACTAAATATACTATAGGGTTAGGGTTAATACTGATATACTATAGAGTTAGAGGATTAATACTGATATACTATAGGGTTAGAGGATTAATACTGATATACTATAGAGTTAGGATTAATACTGATATACTATAGGGTTAGAGGATTAATACTGATATACTATAGAGTTAGGATTAATACTGATATACTATAGGGTTAGAGGATTAATACTGATATACTATAGGGTTAGAGGATTAATACTGATATACTATAGAGTTAGGATTAATACTGATATACTATAGGGTTAGAGGATTAATACTGATATACTATAGAGTTAGGGTTAATACTGATATACTAGACTAAATATACTATAGTATAGGTCAACTGTAGGCCACGGAACTGGGAGAAAGTAGGGACAGAACAGGGGACAAGCCATTCATATACTGGAGGAACACTACTACCCAAATGGCTCTCTTTTTCCTGTATGATCAGTGGTGACATTTCCTGTATGATCAGTGGTGACATTTCCTGTATAATCAGTGGTGACATTTCCTGTATAATCAGTGGTGACATTTCCTGTATAATCAGTGGTGACATTTCCTGTATGATCAGGTGACATTCCCTGTATAATCAGTGGTGACATTCCCTGTATAATCAGTGGTGACATTCCCTGTATGTATGATCAGTGGTGACATTCCCTGTATAATCAGTGGTGACATTCCCTGTATAATCAGTGGTGACATTTCCTGTATAATCAGTGGTGACATTTCCTGTATAATCAGTGGTGACATTTCCTGTATAATCAGTGGTGACATTTCCTGTATGATCAGGTGACATTTCCTGTATGATCAGGTGACATTTCCTGTATAATCAGTGGTGACATTTCCTGTATAATCAGTGGTGACATTTCCTGTATAATCAGTGGTGACATTTCCTGTATAATCAGTGGTGACATTTCCAGTATGATCAGGTGACATTTCCTGTATGATCAGGTGACATTTCCTGTATAATCAGTGGTGACATTTCCTGTATGATCAGGTGACATTTCCTGTATAATCAGGTGACATTTCCTGTATAATCAGGTGACATTTCCTGTATGATCAGTGGTGACCTGTCATTCAAGGCAGGTGGGGCATGTTATTTTAGCCTTAATACGTGTCACAGATCAATTTGCAAACCATGTTTAAACAAATCTATATATCATCAAGTTAATAAAGTCGCATACAAACATGGTCTCTTTTTTACGTTCTCCTGAAACACAGGTGTTTCAGCTCAACTCGATGCATTCTGTGGTGGTGGGCCAGCCAGTGGAAAATACGGAGCGCAGGGGTTGGTAATGTTCTCTAGTTGCGCCGTGATTGGCTCAGCGTTCTGTCACTCATGGAGACACTACGTCACCGCAACATCTACAGGGAGAGCTCGAAAATTCAAGCCCCTTGGGTGCTGCCATCGAGTTATATTAGAAGTGCCCATCCAAGAAGGCTCAAGGTCATTGGCCACAGACAAAAGACGTCAAATCTACAGTAGCTTTGATTGGACTGTCAACATCAAGCTAGACAAGCAGTCATTATGAATCAAGTTTGCGGACGACACAACAGTGGTAGGCTTGATTACCAACAACGACGAGACGGCCTACAGGGAGGAGGTGAGGGCCCTCGGAGTGTGGTGTCAGGAAAATAACCTCACACTCAACGTCAACAAAACTAAGGAGATGATTGTGGACTTCAGGAAAAAGCAGAGGGAACACCCCTCTATCCACATCGATGGAACAGTAGTGGAGAGGGTAGTAAGTTTTAAGTTCCTCGGCGTACACATCACAGACAAACTGAATTGGTCCACCCACACAGACAGCATCGTGAAGAATGCGCAGCAGCGCCTCTTCAACCTCAGGAGGCTGAAGAAATTCGGCTTGTCACCAAAAGCACTCACAAACTTCTACAGATGCACAATCGAGAGCATCCTGTCGGGCTGTATCACCGCCTGGTACGGCAACTGCTCCGCCCACAACCGTAAGGCTCTCCAGAGGGTAGTGAGGTCTGCACAACGCATCACCGGGGGCAAACTACCTGCCCTCCAGGACACCTACACCACCCGATGTCACAGGAAGGCCATAAAGATCATCAAGGACAACAACCACCCGAGCCACTGTCTGTTCACCCCGCTATCATCCAGAAGGCGAGGTCAGTACAGGTGCATCAAAGATGGGACCGAGAGACTGAAAAACAGCTTCTATCTCAAGGCCATCAGGCTGTTAAACAGCCACCACTAACATTGAGTGGCTGCTGCCAACACACTGACTCAACTCCAGCCACTTTAATAATGGGAATTGATGGGAATTGATGTAAAATATATCACTAGCCACTTTAAACAATGCTACCTAATATAATGTTTACATACCCTACATTATTCATCTCATATGTATACGTATATACTGTACTCTATATCATCTACTGCATCCTTATGTAATACATGTATCACTAGCCACTTTAACTATGCCACTTTGTTTACATACTCATCTCATATGTATATACTGTACTCTACTGCATCCTTATGTAATACATGTATCACTAGCCACTTTAACTATGCCACTTAGTTACATACTCATCTCATACGTATACGTATATACTGTACTCTATATCATCCTTATGTAATACATGTATCACTAGCCACGAGCTCCGACTGGGAAAATACGTTTTCAATGGTCATCCAATTCGGGATTCCAAGTCGGGAACTCTTATCTTTCTAAAACTCTGACCTGAAGATCACTGACATCATGTTTCAACCTTGTTCTCCAGTTGTCTTGAAAGCACCATTGTGTGCCGCCCTATGGGACTCCCAATCGAGCCAGGGACTGTAGGGCTGGGCGTCTCAGGCTCTATCAGATCCTCCTTTCTACCCTCTCAGGGCTGGGCGTCTCAGGCTCTATCAGATCCTCCTCTCCAACCTCTCAGGGCTGGGCATCTCAGTCTCACACTCTTGGATTTCAGCCTACCCGTGGAGAAAATCTGTGTCTGCACCATGTACTCTCACTACTGGTGTCCCCCAGGGCTCGATTCTAGGCCCTCTCCTCTTCTCTCTATAGACCAAGTAACTCAGCTCTGTCATATCCTCACATGGTCTCTCCTATCACTGCTATGCAGATGTCACTCAAGGTGGCGACACGCATCTTGCGTGCCTGGCAGATACCCCAGCTTGGATGTTGGCCCACCGGCTCAAGCTCAAGCTCAACCTTAACAAGACAGAGCTGCTCTTCCTCCTGGGGAAAGCCTTCCTGCTTCAAGACCTCTCCATCACAGTTGACTCCAAGGTGTCCCCCTCCCAGAGTGTAAAGAACCTTGGCATGACCCTGGACAACACCCTTTCGTTCTCTGCAAACGTCTAAACAGTGACTCACTGCTGCAGGTTTATGCTCAACAATCGGGTTCCCCAACTGGCAGAGATGCATCAAGTCCCATGTTACAGTCTTTAGGGAGTCTCAGCAAGGGATTGAACTCACGACATTCCAATCTCCACAAGGCCTCTGAGTTCGTCTGGATCAGAGCGTCTGCTAAAGGACTAAAATGTCTATGTAACATGTGAGCCAAAAACCCACCTTTAGCTATCAAAGCTAAAAACCCACCTTTAGCTATCAAAGCTAAAAACCCACTTTTAGCTATCAAAGCTAAAAACCCACCTTTAGCTATCAAAGCTAAAAACCCACCTTTAGCTATCAAAGCTAAACCCCCACCTTTAGCTATCAAAGCTAAACCCCACTTCTGCTGTCAAAGATAAATCTCACCCACGTTCCAGTTGGAAACAGAATAATTCATGACTAAGAGAAAACAACTCTCGGTTTTCATATCAGTCTCCGGTTATTTTCATCCTTTAATGGTCCTGTGACAGCGGCCCGATGTAGCTGGTAATCACTGCTTTCTGAGAAAATGTTTGGAGCGTTTTGGTGGTTTATTTTAGACAATCACCCCTTTTCTGTTCTGAACCAGATGAAGCAATTCGACAACAGGATAATGACAGCGCAAACAGTTCATTTTATTTTTCTCCTCTGAATAAAATAATAGACTTGTATTCATTAGAGGTTCTGTGTTTCTCATGTAGAGAAGTAGACTGTATTGGATATATAATAAAGTTGAAACAGATTAACAGCAGGTGGCTGCCTTCAATAAGCCTGAATAGAGTTGTAGCATTTACACTCCACTAACACAGAATGGAACAACAGAAAAGCGAAAGGCCTTCTGAGTATAGCCGTCTTATAAAGTATCAGATGGGGCGGCAGGTAGACTAGCAGTTAGAATGGCCAGCTAGCAACCGATGGGTTACGAGTCAACAGGACAAAGTGGTCTGTCCCAAATCTGTCTCTCCCCTCTCCTACCTCTTCTCCCCTCCCCTCCAGTATTTACCTGGAGAAGCAGAAGAAAACATAGATGATGGTGGTGGCAAGCTCAACACTCTGCTTCCAGTCCTCCCGCAGCACTCTGGCCAGGGCTCCTAGAGCCGTTTCTACAGGACAGAGAGACAGACACACAAACAGAACCTTAAGACATACGGACCAGAGCAGGGCCACTGTCCTGATGGTTTACACTTTAATGCAATGTTATGCATATAGTGCAAGCCTTCTCCGTCTCTTCCCCTCTCCTTACCATTCTCTAGTAGTTCCTCCAGGTTGACAGGGTTCCTGGCCAGGTGTAGGATGAGTGTAGCCCCTTTCACCTTCTCCTCCATACCTTCATACAGCAGCTCTACATACTCTTCCACCTTGTTGATGTTAGCCTCCTCATCTATCTAGAACAGAGACACCATGTTGACGTTAGCCTCCTCATCTATCTAGAACAGAGACACCATGTTGACGTTAGCCTCCTCATCTATCTAGAACAGAGACACCATGTTGATGTTAGCCTCCTCATCTATCTAGAACAGAGACACCATGTTGACGTTAGCCTCCTCATCTATCTAGAACAGAGAGACACCATGTTGACGTTAGCCTCCTCATCTATCTAGAACAGAGACACCATGTTGACGTTAGCCTCCTCATCTATCTAGAACAGAGACACCATGTTGACGTTAGCCTCCTCATCTATCTAGAACAGAGAGACACCATGTTGACATTAGCCTCCTCATCTATCTAGAACAGAGAGACACCATGTTGACGTTAGCCTCCTCATCTATCTAGAACAGAGAGACACCATGTTGACGTTAGCCTCCTCATCTATCTAGAACAGAGAGACACCATGTTGATGTTAGCCTCCTCATCTATCTAGAACAGAGAGACACCATGTTGACGTTAGCCTCCTCATCTATCTAGAACAGAGAGACACCATGTTGACGTTAGCCTCCTCATCTATCTAGAACAGAGAGACACCATGTTGATGTTAGCCTCCTCATCTATCTAGAACAGAGACACCATGTTGATGTTAGCCTCCTCATCTATCTAGAACAGAGAGACACCATGTTGACGTTAGCCTCCTCATCTATCTAGAACAGAGACACCATGTTGACGTTAGCCTCCTCATCTATCTAGAACAGAGACACCATGTTGACATTAGCCTCCTCATCTATCTAGAACAGAGACCCCATGTTGACATTAGCCTCCTCATCTATCTAGAACAGAGACCCCATGTTGACGTTAGCCTCCTCATCTATCTAGAACAGAGACCCCATGTTGACGTTAGCCTCCTCATCTATCTAGAACAGAGACCCCATGTTGACGTTAGCCTCCTCATCTATCTAGTCAAATGTATTGTTATGATTAGTAGCATTGCTGATGCTAATTACTCACCTCCATTCCTTCAAATGGAGTTAGGTCTCTAGGTTTCACCACTCTCTTCTCTGCTGCAGAGAAATGGAATGATTCACTGGTTAACATAGAACTACACTGTTATAGCATAGACCTTACAGAGGAATGATTCACTGGTTAACATAGAACTACACTGTTATTGAATAGACCTTACAGCGGAATGCATCACTGGTTAACATAGAACTACACTGTTATAGCATAGACCTTACAGAGGAATGCATCACTCGTTAACATAGAACTAAACTGTTATTGAATAGACCTTACAGCGGAATGCATCACTGGTTAACATAGACCTTACAGTAGAATGACACAATAACTGTTTCATAAACTATGGAGTTGACCTATAGTTATCTGTGGTATGTGTTTCAGAGGGGACAGTTGATGTCGATGCTCACCTTTCCCGCTGGCCTTCTTGCGGTTCTGTAGATAGAAGAGCAGCTGCTCCACCTCTGACAGCTTGGAGGGATGGATGAGTTTACACTCCTCAACCACCTTACGGGCCAGGGCTGCAACGTCTGTGTTCGTATTCAGGCTCTTCAGACGAATACTGACAGGGACGGAGTGAGACAGTACAGTAGAATGTAATCGAGGGTAATGTAATAGAGGGGAATAGAATAGAGGGGAATAGAATAGAGGGTAATGGAATATAATAGAGAGGAATATAATAGAGAGGAATAGAGGGTAATGGAATAGAGGGGAATAGATTAGAATTAGCCTAGCTACATTTCCCCAGCCACATCTCTCAGTTTACCAAAGAAAGTGGCAGAGCCAGACTATTTAAATCACAGACTGTCATTTTAGACCAAAACACCACATATAATTTACACCGTTTGTTGACTGTGATTTCAGACCAAAACACCACATATCATTTACACCGTTTGTTGACTGTGCTGAAACCAGGCTTACATCTTCTGACACTTCTTGCGGTCTCCCAGCATCTCGTCTCCGGTCTCTCCAAGGATGGTCGCCTCCACCTCATACTGAACAATCAGGGCTTTCTCTGTAGGGTGCACGTCCAGGCTACCACCCTTCACTTTCCTGCGGTCATCATAAGGAAGAATAATATATTTTAGTTAACTTTTCATTTTAAAATGTACCTTAAAATCAACTAACTTGGCCGCATTTGACTGCAATGCATAAATATGACAGCTAGCTAGCGAGGCTAATATTGTCCACACCCATTGATGGGATGGACTGAGATTTGTTCTCTATCACAGCTGTTGTTGACGTTACCGCATCCGGGCAGATACAAAACAGCATTATTAACAACAACACAATGTCTACATCTAACATTTTATCTTTAAGTAACAAAATAAGTAGGCTACTGTCGGCTAGCTAGCTATACGATTAGCATGCAAATGAACTAGCTAGGTGGTATGCTGCTATAGCATGATAAGGCTTTATATTATTAACATTCCCAGCGAGATACAGAACAGATTGACGAAATGACAACTTCATCTTTACCGTTTCAGATAGCGTGCATCCTCCGACTGCATCTTATGCTCTTTATATGAAACCAAAAGATGCCTTTTTTAAATGGAATCACAGCGAAAATCACTGACCAGGAAACTGTTGACCTCAAGTGGCAGCGATATTAGAATGAACTATCTTTCCCAGAATGCATTGTGTTGGAAAGAGGAAAAGGGCTGGTTTGACACCTTGGTGTTCTTGTGCGCTCTCTACAGGCAAGACACAGTGGCGCAGCAAAATTAAGAATGAACAGTTCATTCCCATGACTGGTTTGAGAGTGACGGGTGGTAATAATGGTCTCACATTGTAGCTAATCAAAAATGTCTTATATCGCTCATATTGCTGTTCTCAGATTCAATCAGGACCTCACTACTGGAAGTCTCCCCACACATCCACAATCATTTAAAGTTTAAACAAACAGATATGCATAGTGTTACCACAAGGTCCAGTAGGGTGTCAGTCTCTCCCTGTCTAGAGGTCGAACCCTAACCTAGTGGTTAAGAGCATTGGGCCAGTAACCGAAAGCCGACTTGGTGAAAAATCTGTCGACGTGCCCTTGAGCAAGGCACTTAACTCTAATCGCTCCTGTATGTCGCTCTGATCCAGGGCGTCTGTTAAATTACTAAAACGTTAGTTGGGGTCAACAGAATACCGCTAAACTACTTCCTGTTTTCAATGATGGATTGGGTGATAACATCATCATGTCAGTGCACCAATTGTAACATCAGGTCTTTTACCTCTTATTAAACAGAGATGGTGACATCAGGTCTTTTACCTCTTATTAAACACAGATGGTAACATCAGGTCTTTTACCTCTTATTAAAGCCGTTGAGATGGTAACATCAGGTCTTTTACCTCTTATTAAAGCCGTTGAGATGGTAACATCAGGTCTTTTACCTCTTATTAAAGCCGTTGAGATGGTAACATCAGGTCTTTAACCTCTTATTAAACACAGATGGTAACATCAGGTCTTTTACCTCTTATTAAAGCCGTTGAGATGGTAACATCGGGTCGTTTACCTCATATTAAACACAGATGGTAACATCGGGTCGTTTACCTCTTATTAAACACAGATGGTAACATCGGGTCGTTTACCTCTTATTAAAGACGTTGAGATGGTAACATCGGGTATTTTACCTCTTATTAAACAGAGATGGTAACATCGGGTCGTTTACCTCTTATTAAACACAGATGGTAACATCGGGTCGTTTACCTCTTATTAAACACAGATGGTAACATCGGGTCGTTTACCTCTTATTAAAGCTGTTGAGATGGTGCTTGGCTGAGTTGGCACCACTCCACTAGGACCCTTACCTTCTGGTCTCCCCTTGGTGTGAAGGTGGACTTCTCAACGGTGAAGTGATTGAACATGCTGGAGAAATCACTTCAATAGTGGTAAAACTGTCTCGAAATAAATGAAAGTTCCTGTTTGAATATTCAGCTGAATAAATATCTCTGCTCTGTATGAACACTTTATAATCACATACGATGCCTCTAAAATCCTGCTGTGTAAAGTACGTGTACACTGAAATATAATTTATTGAATCAGACAGCATATGAGAGCAGAGTAAAATAAGGACAGACCACACAAGGTTGAGAAATGTTTAAAGATTAGCTACATTCCTGCAGCAGAGTCTGACTCATCTTTGTTGTTCACCCTTACCCTCACCTGTACCATATAACCATAACCCTCTCACCTGTACCTTATAACCCTAACCCTCTCACCTGTACCGTATAACACTAACCCTCTCACCTGTACCTTATAACCCTGACCCTCTCACCTATACCTTATAACCATAACCCTCTCACCTGTACCTTATAACACTAACCCTCTCACCTGTACCATATAACCATAACCCTCTCACCTGTACCTTATAACACTAACCCTCTCACCTGTACCTTATAACCATAACCCTCTCACCTGTACCTTATATCCCTAACCCTCTCACCTGTACCGTATAACAATAACCCTCTCACCTGTACCTTATAACCCTAACCCTCTCACATGTACCGTATAACACTAACCCTCTCACCTGTACCTTATAACCATAACCCTCTCACCTGTACCTTATAACACTAACCCTCTCACCTGTATCTTATAATCCTAACCCTCTCACCTGTATCTTATAATCCTAACCCTCTCACCTGTACCTTATAACCATAACCCTCTCACCTGTACCTTATGACACTAACCCTCTCACCTGTACCTTATGACACTAACCCTCTCACCTGTACCTTATAACACTAACCCTCTCACCTGTACCTTATAACACTAACCCTCTCACCTGTACCTTATAACCATAACCCTCTCACCTGTACCTTATAACACTAACCCTCTCACCTGTACCTTATAACCATAACCCTCTCACCTGTACCTTATAACCATAACCATCTCACCTGTACCTCATAATACTAACCCTCTCACCTGTACCTTATAACCATAACCCTCTCACCTGTACCTTATAACACTAACCCTCTCACCTGTACCTTATAACACTAACCCTCTCACCTGTACCTTATAACACTAACCCTCTCACCTGTACCTTATAACACTAACCCTCTCACCTGTACCTTATAACCCTAACCCTCTCACCTGTACCTTATAACCCTAACCCTCTCACCTGTACCTTATAACACTAACCCTCTCACCTGTACCTTATAACACTAACCCTCTCACCTGTACCTTATAACCATAACCCTCTCACCTGTACCTTATAACACTAACCCTCTCACCTGTACCTTATAACACTAACCCTCTCACCTGTACCTTATAACACTAACCCTCTCACCTGTACCTTATAACCCTAACCCTCTCACCTGTACCTTATAACACTAACCCTCTCACCTGTACCTTATAACACTAACCCTCTCACCTGTATCTTATAACCATAACCCTCTCACCTGTACCTTACAACACTAACCCTCTCACCTGTACCTTACAACACTAACCCTCTCACCTGTACCTTATAACACTAACCCTCTCACCTGTACCTTATAACCATAACCCTCTCACCTGTACCTTATAACACTAACCCTCTCACCTGTATCTTATAATCCTAACCCTCTCACCTGTACCTTATAACCATAACCCTCTCACCTGTACCTTATGACACTAACCCTCTCACCTGTACCTTATAACACTAACCCTCTCACCTGTACCTTATAACACTAACCCTCTCACCTGTACCTTATAACCATAACCCTCTCACCTGTACCTTATAACACTAACCCTCTCACCTGTATCTTATAACCCTAACCCTCTCACCTGTACCTTATAACACTAACCCTCTCACCTGTACCTTATAACCATAACCCTCTCACCTGTATCTTATAACCCTAACCCTCTCACCTGTACCTTATAACCATAACCCTCTCACCTGTACCTTATAACCATAACCCTCTCACCTGTACCTTATGACACTAACCCTCTCACCTGTACCTTATAACACTAACCCTCTCACCTGTATCTTATAATACTAACCATTTTAGAAGCTGGACTTTCAAAGATAGAACCAGATTTGGCAAGGCTGTTAGGACATCTACTTTGTGCATGACACAAGTCATTTTTCCAACAATTGTTTACAGACAGATTGTTCCACTTATAATTCACTGTATCACAATTCCAGTGGGTCAGAAGTTTACATACACTAAGTTAACTGTGCCTTTAAACAGCTTGGAAAATTCCAGAAAATGATGTCATGGCTTTAGAAGCTTCTGATAGGCTAATTGACATAATTTGAGTCAATTGGACATGAACCTGTGGATGTATTTCAAGGCCTACCTTCAAACTCAGTGCCTCTGTGCTTGACGTCATGGGAAAATCAAAAGAAATCAGCCAATACCTCAAAAAGAAATTGTAGACCTCCACAAGTCTGGTTCATCCTTGGGAGCAATTTCCAAATGCCTGAAGGTACCACGTTCATTTGTACAAACAATAGTACACAAGTATAAACCCCATGGGACCACGCAGCCGCCATACCGCTCAGGTAGGAGACATGTTCTGTCTCTTAGAGATGAATGTACTTTGGTGCGAAATGTGCAAATCAATCCCAGAACAACAGCAAAGGGCCTTGTGAAGATGCTGGAGGAAACAGGTACAAAAGTATCTATATCCACAGTAAAACGAGTCCTATATCGACATAACCTGAAAGGCTGCTCAGCAAGGAAGAAGCCACTGCTCCAAAACCGCCATAAAAAACGCAGACTACGGTTTGTAACTGCACATGGGGACAAAGATCGGATTTTTTGGAGAAATGTCCTCTGGTCTGAATAAACAAAAATAGAACTGTTTGGCCATAATGACCATTGTTATGTTTGGAGGAAAAAGGGGGAGTCGTGCAAGCTGAAGAACACATCCCAACCGTGAAGCACGGGGGTGGCAGCATCATGTTGTGGTGTTGTGGCTTTGCTGCAGGAGAGACTGGTGCACTTCACCAAATAGATGGCATCATGAGGGAAGAAAATGATGTGGATGTATTGAAGCAACATCTCAAGACATCAGTCAGGAAGTTAAAGCTTGGTCGCAAATGGGTCTTTTAAATGGACAGTGGCATGGGCTGATCACGTGCGCACCCGTGAGAGCGACCTGCATTCCATTGCATTTCTACAGACAAAGGAATTCTCTGGTTGGAACATTATTGAAGATTTTTGTTAAAAACATCCTTAAGATTGATTCTATACATCGTTTGACATGTTTCTACGAACTGTAATATAACTTTTTGAACTTTTCGTCTGAACTTTCGCCTGGACTTGCCCGCGCCTCGTGAGTTTGGATTTGTTTACTAAACGCGCTAACTAAAGGAGGTATATGGACATAAATGATGGACTTTATCGAACAAAACAAACATTTATTGTGGAACTGGGATTCCTGGGAGTGCATTCTGATGAAGATCATCAAAGGTAAGTGAATATTTATAACACTATTTCCAACTTTTACTGACTCCACAACATGGTGGGTATCTGCATGGCTTGTTTTTGTGTCTAAGCGCTGTACTGAGATTATTGCATGGTTTGCTTTTTCCGTAAAGCTTTTTTAAATCTGACACAGCGGTTGCATTAAGGAGAAGTGGATCTAAAATTCTGTGCATAATACTTGTATCTTTTATCAAAGTTTATGATGAGTATTTCTGTAAATTGATGTGGCTCTGAAAATGCGCCAAATGTTTTCGAGTCACAACATTACTGACCAAAGCGTCAATGTAAACT